>NW_028241101.1:0-44690 GCF_964263255.1 Lissotriton vulgaris | reverse complement strand
CAAATGGTATTTAATTAACTTCCCGGGGTGAAGAAACCCTTTTTGAGAACTCAGAGTGAATAAATTGGCCATTTTCATGCACTTTTAACCATTCCATAAATCTTGTGTTTTGGGCCCCTGGAAGCATGAAAATCACTTTAAACATGCTAATTTTAGCTCTAACACTGATGATCCACCTACAAATGTGAACTGACGTTCAAAAATAAAACATTTGAAAACGGACCATTTTCCACATTTCTGAAGCATGACGTAATGGGGGGGTGTTATCTCTTTTGTCGAAAATCAGCCGTTTTTGCTCAAACATTAAATGCCTCCAAATGGTATTTATTTCACTTCCCGGGGTGAAGAAACCCTTTTTGAGAACTCAGAGTGAGTAAATTGGCCATTTTCATGCACTTTTAACCATTCCATAAATCTTGTGTTTTGGGCCCCTGGAAGCATGAAAATCACTTTAAACATGCTAATTTTAGCTCTAACACTGATGATCCACCTACAAATGTGAACTGACGTTCAAAATAAAACATTTGAAAACGGACCATTTTCCACATTTCTGAAGCATGACGTAATGGGGGGGTGTTATCTCTTTTGTCGAAAATCAGCCGTTTTTGCTCGAACATTAAATGCCTCCAAATGGTATTTAATTAACTTCCCGAGCCCCTGGAAGCATGAAAATCACTTTAAACATGCTAATTTTAGCTCTAACACTGATGATCCACCTACAAATGTGAACTGACGTTCAAAAATAAAACATTTGAAAACGGACCATTTTCCACATTTCTGAAGCATGACGTAATGGGGGGGTGTTATCTCTTTTGTCGAAAATCAGCCGTTTTTGCTCGAACATTAAATGCCTCCAAATGGTATTTAATTAACTTCCCGGGGTGAAGAAACCCTTTTTGAGAACTCAGAGTGAGTAAATTGGCCATTTTCATGCACTTTTAACCATTCCATAAATCTTGTGTTTTGGGCCCCTGGAAGCATGAAAATCACTTTAAACATGCTAATTTTAGCTCTAACACTGATGATCCACCTACAAATGTGAACTGACGTTCAAAAATAAAAACATTTGAAAACGGACCATTTTCCACATTTCTGAAGCATGACGTAATGGGGGGGTGTTATCTCTTTTGTCGAAAATCAGCCGTTTTTGCTCGAACATTAAATGCCTCCAAATGGTATTTAATTAACTTCCCGAGCCCCTGGAAGCATGAAAATCACTTTAAACATGCTAATTTTAGCTCTAACACTGATGATCCACCTACAAATGTGAACTGACGTTCAAAAATAAAACATTTGAAAACGGACCATTTTCCACATTTCTGAAGCATGACGTAATGGGGGGTGTTATCTCTTTTGTCGAAAATCAGCCGTTTTTGCTCGAACATTAAATGCCTCCAAATGGTATTTATTTCACTTCCCGAGCCCCTGGAAGCATGAAAATCACTTTAAACATGCTAATTTTAGCTCTAACACTGATGATCCACCTACAAATGTGAACTGACGTTCAAAAATAAAACATTTGAAAACGGACCATTTTCCACATTTCTGAAGCATGACGTAATGGGGGGGTGTTATCTCTTTTGTCGAAAATCAGCCGTTTTTGCTCGAACATTAAATGCCTCCAAATGGTATTTAATTAACTTCCCGAGCCCCTGGAAGCATGAAAATCACTTTAAACATGCTAATTTTAGCTCTAACACTGATGATCCACCTACAAATGTGAACTGACGTTCAAAAATAAAACATTTGAAAACGGACCATTTTCCACATTTCTGAAGCATGACGTAATGGGGGGTGTTATCTCTTTTGTCGAAAATCAGCCGTTTTTGCTCGAACATTAAATGCCTCCAAATGGTATTTATTTCACTTCCCGAGCCCCTGGAAGCATGAAAATCACTTTCAACATGCTAATTTTAGCTCTAACACTGATGATCCACCTACAAATGTGAACTGACGTTCAAAAATAAAACATTTGAAAACGGACCATTTTCCACATTTCTGAAGCATGACGTAATGGGGGGGTGTTATCTCTTTTGTCGAAAATCAGCCGTTTTTGCTCGAACATTAAATGCCTCCAAATGGTATTTAATTAACTTCCCGGGGTGAAGAAACCCTTTTTGAGAACTCAGAGTGAGTAAATTGGCCATTTTCATGCACTTTTAACCATTCCATTAATCTTGTGTTTTGGGCCCCTGGAAGCATGAAAATCACTTTAAACATGCTAATTTTAGCTCTAACACTGATGATCCACCTACAAATGTGAACTGACGTTCAAAAATAAAACATTTGAAAACGGACCATTTTCCACATTTCTGAAGCATGACGTAATGGGGGGGTGTTATCTCTTTTGTCGAAAATCAGCCGTTTTTGCTCGAACATTAAATGCCTCCAAATGGTATTTAATTAACTTCCCGAGCCCCTGGAAGCATGAAAATCACTTTAAACATGCTAATTTTAGCTCTAACACTGATGATCCACCTACAAATGTGAACTGACGTTCAAAAATAAAACATTTGAAAACGGACCATTTTCCACATTTCTGAAGCATGACGTAATGGGGGGGTGTTATCTCTTTTGTCCAAAATCAGCCGTTTTTGCTCGAACATTAAATGCCTCCAAATGGTATTTAATTAACTTCCCGGGGTGAAGAAACCCTTTTTGAGAACTCAGAGTGAGTAAATTGGCCATTTTCATGCACTTTTAACCATTCCATAAATCTTGTGTTTTGGGCCCCTGGAAGCATGAAAATCACTTTAAACATGCTAATTTTAGCTCTAACACTGATGATCCACCTACAAATGTGAACTGACGTTCAAAAATAAAACATTTGAAAACGGACCATTTTCCACATTTCTGAAGCATGACGTAATGGGGGGTGTTATCTCTTTTGTCGAAAATCAGCCGTTTTTGCTCGAACATTAAATGCCTCCAAATGGTATTTAATTAACTTCCCGAGCCCCTGGAAGCATGAAAATCACTTTAAACATGCTAATTTTAGCTCTAACACTGATGATCCACCTACAAATGTGAACTGACGTTCAAAAATAAAACATTTGAAAACGGACCATTTTCCACATTTCTGAAGCATGACGTAATGGGGGGGTGTTATCTCTTTTGTCCAAAATCAGCCGTTTTTGCTCGAACATTAAATGCCTCCAAATGGTATTTAATTAACTTCCCGGGGTGAAGAAACCCTTTTTGAGAACTCAGAGTGAGTAAATTGGCCATTTTCATGCACTTTTAACCATTCCATAAATCTTGTGTTTTGGGCCCCTGGAAGCATGAAAATCACTTTAAACATGCTAATTTTAGCTCTAACACTGATGATCCACCTACAAATGTGAACTGACGTTCAAAAATAAAACATTTGAAAACGGACCATTTTCCACATTTCTGAAGCATGACGTAATGGGGGGTGTTATCTCTTTTGTCGAAAATCAGCCGTTTTTGCTCGAACATTAAATGCCTCCAAATGGTATTTATTTCACTTCCCGAGCCCCTGGAAGCATGAAAATCACTTTAAACATGCTAATTTTAGCTCTAACACTGATGATCCACCTACAAATGTGAACTGACGTTCAAAAATAAAACATTTGAAAACGGACCATTTTCCACATTTCTGAAGCATGACGTAATGGGGGGGTGTTATCTCTTTTGTCGAAAATCAGCCGTTTTTGCTCGAACATTAAATGCCTCCAAATGGTATTTAATTAACTTCCCGGGGTGAAGAAACCCTTTTTGAGAACTCAGAGTGAGTAAATTGGCCATTTTCATGCACTTTTAACCATTCCATTAATCTTGTGTTTTGGGCCCCTGGAAGCATGAAAATCACTTTAAACATGCTAATTTTAGCTCTAACACTGATGATCCACCTACAAATGTGAACTGACGTTCAAAAATAAAACATTTGAAAACGGACCATTTTCCACATTTCTGAAGCATGACGTAATGGGGGGGTGTTATCTCTTTTGTCGAAAATCAGCCGTTTTTGCTCGAACATTAAATGCCTCCAAATGGTATTTAATTAACTTCCCGAGCCCCTGGAAGCATGAAAATCACTTTAAACATGCTAATTTTAGCTCTAACACTGATGATCCACCTACAAATGTGAACTGACGTTCAAAAATAAAACATTTGAAAACGGACCATTTTCCACATTTCTGAAGCATGACGTAATGGGGGGGTGTTATCTCTTTTGTCCAAAATCAGCCGTTTTTGCTCGAACATTAAATGCCTCCAAATGGTATTTAATTAACTTCCCGGGGTGAAGAAACCCTTTTTGAGAACTCAGAGTGAGTAAATTGGCCATTTTCATGCACTTTTAACCATTCCATAAATCTTGTGTTTTGGGCCCCTGGAAGCATGAAAATCACTTTAAACATGCTAATTTTAGCTCTAACACTGATGATCCACCTACAAATGTGAACTGACGTTCAAAAATAAAACATTTGAAAACGGACCATTTTCCACATTTCTGAAGCATGACGTAATGGGGGGTGTTATCTCTTTTGTCGAAAATCAGCCGTTTTTGCTCGAACATTAAATGCCTCCAAATGGTATTTAATTAACTTCCCGAGCCCCTGGAAGCATGAAAATCACTTTAAACATGCTACTTTTAGCTCTAACACTGATGATCCACCTACAAATGTGAACTGACGTTCAAAAATAAAACATTTGAAAACGGACCATTTTCCACATTTCTGAAGCATGACGTAATGGGGGGGTGTTATCTCTTTTGTCGAAAATCAGCCGTTTTTGCTCGAACATTAAATGCCTCCAAATGGTATTTAATTAACTTCCCGGGGTGAAGAAACCCTTTTTGAGAACTCAGAGTGAGTAAATTGGCCATTTTCATGCACTTTTAACCATTCCATAAATCTTGTGTTTTGGGCCCCTGGAAGCATGAAAATCACTTTAAACATGCTAATTTTAGCTCTAACACTGATGATCCACCTACAAATGTGAACTGACGTTCAAAAATAAAACATTTGAAAACGGACCATTTTCCACATTTCTGAAGCATGACGTAATGGGGGGGTGTTATCTCTTTTGTCGAAAATCAGCCGTTTTTGCTCGAAAATTAAATGCCTCCAAATGGTATTTAATTAACTTCCCGAGCCCCTGGAAGCATGAAAATCACTTTAAACATGCTAATTTTAGCTCTAACACTGATGATCCACCTACAAATGTGAACTGACGTTCAAAAATAAAACATTTGAAAACAGACCATTTTCCACATTTCTGAAGCATGACGTAATGGGGGGGTGTTATCTCTTTTGTCGAAAATCAGCCGTTTTTGCTCGAACATTAAATGCCTCCAAATGGTATTTAATTAACTTCCCGGGGTGAAGAAACCCTTTTTGAGAACTCAAAGTGAGTAAATTGGCCATTTTCATGCACTTTTAACCATTCCATAAATCTTGTGTTTTGGGCCCCTGGAAGCATGAAAATCACTTTAAACATGCTAATTTTAGCTCTAACACTGATGATCCACCTACAAATGTGAACTGACGTTCAAAAATAAAACATTTGAAAACGGACCATTTTCCACATTTCTGAAGCATGACGTAATGGGGGGGTGTTATCTCTTTTGTCGAAAATCAGCCGTTTTTGCTCGAACATTAAATGCCTCCAAATGGTATTTAATTAACTTCCCGAGCCCCTGGAAGCATGAAAATCACTTTAAACATGCTAATTTTAGCTCTAACACTGATGATCCACCTACAAATGTGAACTGACGTTCAAAAATAAAACATTTGAAAACGGACCATTTTCCACATTTCTGAAGCATGACGTAATGGGGGGGTGTTATCTCTTTTGTCGAAAATCAGCCGTTTTTGCTCGAACATTAAATGCCTCCAAATGGTATTTAATTAACTTCCCGGGGTGAAGAAACCCTTTTTGAGAACTCAGAGTGAGTAAATTGGCCATTTTCATGCACTTTTAACCATTCCATAAATCTTGTGTTTTGGGCCCCTGGAAGCATGAAAATCACTTTAAACATGCTAATTTTAGCTCTAACACTGATGATCCACCTACAAATGTGAACTGACGTTCAAAAATAAAACATTTGAAAACGGACCTTTTTCCACATTTCTGAAGCATGACGTAATGGGGGGGTGTTATCTCTTTTGTCGAAAATCAGCCGTTTTTGCTCGAACATTAAATGCCTCCAAATGGTATTTAATTAACTTCCCGAGCCCCTGGAAGCATGAAAATCACTTTAAACATGCTAATTTTAGCTCTAACACTGATGATCCACCTACAAATGTGAACTGACGTTCAAAAATAAAACATTTGAAAACGGACCATTTTCCACATTTCTGAAGCATGACGTAATGGGGGGGTGTTATCTCTTTTGTCGAAAATCAGCCGTTTTTGCTCGAACATTAAATGCCTCCAAATGGTATTTAATTAACTTCCCGGGGTGAAGAAACCCTTTTTGAGAACTCAGAGTGAGTAAATTGGCCATTTTCATGCACTTTTAACCATTCCATAAATCTTGTGTTTTGGGCCCCTGGAAGCATGAAAATCACTTTAAACATGCTAATTTTAGCTCTAACACTGATGATCCACCTACAAATGTGAACTGACGTTCAAAAATAAAACATTTGAAAACGGACCATTTTCCACATTTCTGAAGCATGACGTAATGGGGGGGTGTTATCTCTTTTGTCGAAAATCAGCCGTTTTTGCTCGAACATTAAATGCCTCCAAATGGTATTTATTTCACTTCCCGAGCCCCTGGAAGCATGAAAATCACTTTAAACATGCTAATTTTAGCTCTAACACTGATGATCCACCTACAAATGTGAACTGACGTTCAAAAATAAAACATTTGAAAACGGACCATTTTCCACATTTCTGAAGCATGACGTAATGGGGGGGTGTTATCTCTTTTGTCGAAAATCAGCCGTTTTTGCTCGAACATTAAATGCCTCCAAATGGTATTTAATTAACTTCCCGAGCCCCTGGAAGCATGAAAATCACTTTAAACATGCTAATTTTAGCTCTAACACTGATGATCCACCTACAAATGTGAACTGACGTTCAAAAATAAAACATTTGAAAATGGACCATTTTCCACATTTCTGAAGCATGACGTAATGGGGGGGTGTTATCTCTTTTGTCGAAAATCAGCCGTTTTTGCTCGAACATTAAATGCCTCCAAATGGTATTTAATTAACTTCCCGGGGTGAAGAAACCCTTTTTGAGAACTCAGAGTGAATAAATTGGCCATTTTCATGCACTTTTAACCATTCCATAAATCTTGTGTTTTGGGCCCCTGGAAGCATGAAAATCACTTTAAACATGCTAATTTTAGCTCTAACACTGATGATCCACCTACAAATGTGAACTGACGTTCAAAAATAAAACATTTGAAAACGGACCATTTTCCACATTTCTGAAGCATGACGTAATGGGGGGGTGTTATCTCTTTTGTCGAAAATTAGCCGTTTTTGCTCGAACATTAAATGCCTCCAAATGGTATTTATTTCACTTCCCGGGGTGAAGAAACCCTTTTTGAGAACTCAGAGTGAGTAAATTGGCCATTTTCATGCACTTTTAACCATTCCATAAATCTTGTGTTTTGGGCCCCTGGAAGCATGAAAATCACTTTAAACATGCTAATTTTAGCTCTAACACTGATGATCCACCTACAAATGTGAACTGACGTTCAAAAATAAAACATTTGAAAACGGACCATTTTCCACATTTCTGAAGCATGACGTAATGGGGGGGTGTTATCTCTTTTGTCGAAAATCAGCCGTTTTTGCTCGAACATTAAATGCCTCCAAATGGTATTTACTTAACTTCCCGAGCCCCTGGAAGCATGAAAATCACTTTAAACATGCTAATTTTAGCTCTAACACTGATGATCCACCTACAAATGTGAACTGACGTTCAAAAATAAAACATTTGAAAACGGACCATTTTCCACATTTCTGAAGCATGACGTAATGGGGGGGTGTTATCTCTTTTGTCGAAAATCAGCCGTTTTTGCTCGAACATTAAATGCCTCCAAATGGTATTTAATTAACTTCCCGGGGTGAAGAAACCCTTTTTGAGAACTCAGAGTGAGTAAATTGGCCATTTTCATGCACTTTTAACCATTCCATAAATCTTGTGTTTTGGGCCCCTGGAAGCATGAAAATCACTTTAAACATGCTAATTTTAGCTCTAACACTGATGATCCACCTACAAATGTGAACTGACGTTCAAAAATAAAACATTTGAAAACGGACCATTTTCCACATTTCTGAAGCATGACGTAATGGGGGGGTGTTATCTCTTTTGTCGAAAATCAGCCGTTTTTGCTCGAACATTAAATGCCTCCAAATGGTATTTAATTAACTTCCCGAGCCCCTGGAAGCATGAAAATCACTTTAAACATGCTAATTTTAGCTCTAACACTGATGATCCACCTACAAATGTGAACTGACGTTCAAAAATAAAACATTTGAAAACGGACCATTTTCCACATTTCTGAAGCATGACGTAATGGGGGGTGTTATCTCTTTTGTCGAAAATCAGCCGTTTTTGCTCGAACATTAAATGCCTCCAAATGGTATTTATTTCACTTCCCGAGCCCCTGGAAGCATGAAAATCACTTTAAACATGCTAATTTTAGCTCTAACACTGATGATCCACCTACAAATGTGAACTGACGTTCAAAAATAAAACATTTGAAAACGGACCATTTTCCACATTTCTGAAGCATGACGTAATGGGGGGGTGTTATCTCTTTTGTCGAAAATCAGCCGTTTTTGCTCGAACATTAAATGCCTCCAAATGGTATTTAATTAACTTCCCGAGCCCCTGGAAGCATGAAAATCACTTTAAACATGCTAATTTTAGCTCTAACACTGATGATCCACCTACAAATGTGAACTGACGTTCAAAAATAAAACATTTGAAAACGGACCATTTTCCACATTTCTGAAGCATGACGTAATGGGGGGGTGTTATCTCTTTTGTCGAAAATCAGCCGTTTTTGCTCGAACATTAAATGCCTCCAAATGGTATTTAATTAACTTCCCGGGGTGAAGAAACCCTTTTTGAGAACTCAGAGTGAGTAAATTGGCCATTTTCATGCACTTTTAACCATTCCATAAATCTTGTGTTTTGGGCCCCTGGAAGCATAAAAATCACTTTAAACATGCTAATTTTAGCTCTAACACTGATGATCCACCTACAAATGTGAACTGACGTTCAAAAATAAAACATTTGAAAACGGACCATTTTCCACATTTCTGAAGCATGACGTAATGGGGGGGGTGTTATCTCTTTTGTCGAAAATCAGCCGTTTTTGCTCGAACATTAAATGCCTCCAAATGGTATTTAATTAACTTCCCGGGGTGAAGAAACCCTTTTTGAGAACTCAGAGTGAGTAAATTGGCCATTTTCATGCACTTTTAACCATTCCATTAATCTTGTGTTTTGGGCCCCTGGAAGCATGAAAATCACTTTAAACATGCTAATTTTAGCTCTAACACTGATGATCCACCTACAAATGTGAACTGACGTTCAAAAATAAAACATTTGAAAACGGACCATTTTCCACATTTCTGAAGCATGACGTAATGGGGGGGTGTTATCTCTTTTGTCGAAAATCAGCCGTTTTTGCTCGAACATTAAATGCCTCCAAATGGTATTTAATTAACTTCCCGAGCCCCTGGAAGCATGAAAATCACTTTAAACATGCTAATTTTAGCTCTAACACTGATGATCCACCTACAAATGTGAACTGACGTTCAAAAATAAAACATTTGAAAACGGACCATTTTCCACATTTCTGAAGCATGACGTAATGGGGGGTGTTATCTCTTTTGTCGAAAATCAGCCGTTTTTGCTCGAACATTAAATGCCTCCAAATGGTATTTAATTAACTTCCCGAGCCCCTGGAAGCATGAAAATCACTTTAAACATGCTAATTTTAGCTCTAACACTGATGATCCACCTACAAATGTGAACTGACGTTCAAAAATGAAACATTTGAAAACGGACCATTTTCCACATTTCTGAAGCATGACGTAATGGGGGGGTGTTATCTCTTTTGTCCAAAATCAGCCGTTTTTGCTCGAACATTAAATGCCTCCAAATGGTATTTAATTAACTTCCCGGGGTGAAGAAACCCTTTTTGAGAACTCAGAGTGAGTAAATTGGCCATTTTCATGCACTTTTAACCATTCCATAAATCTTGTGTTTTGGGCCCCTGGAAGCATGAAAATCACTTTAAACATGCTAATTTTAGCTCTAACACTGATGATCCACCTACAAATGTGAACTGACGTTCAAAAATAAAACATTTGAAAACGGACCATTTTCCACATTTCTGAAGCATGACGTAATGGGGGGTGTTATCTCTTTTGTCGAAAATCAGCCGTTTTTGCTCGAACATTAAATGCCTCCAAATGGTATTTATTTCACTTCCCGAGCCCCTGGAAGCATGAAAATCACTTTAAACATGCTAATTTTAGCTCTAACACTGATGATCCACCTACAAATGTGAACTGACGTTCAAAAATAAAACATTTGAAAACGGACCATTTTCCACATTTCTGAAGCATGACGTAATGGGGGGGTGTTCTCTCTTTTGTCGAAAATCAGCCGTTTTTGCTCGAACATTAAATGCCTCCAAATGGTATTTAATTAACTTCCCGGGGTGAAGAAACCCTTTTTGAGAACTCAGAGTGAGTAAATTGGCCATTTTCATGCACTTTTAACCATTCCATTAATCTTGTGTTTTGGGCCCCTGGAAGCATGAAAATCACTTTAAACATGCTAATTTTAGCTCTAACACTGATGATCCACCTACAAATGTGAACTGACGTTCAAAAATAAAACATTTGAAAACGGACCATTTTCCACATTTCTGAAGCATGACGTAATGGGGGGGTGTTATCTCTTTTGTCGAAAATCAGCCGTTTTTGCTCGAACATTAAATGCCTCCAAATGGTATTTAATTAACTTCCCGAGCCCCTGGAAGCATGAAAATCACTTTAAACATGCTAATTTTAGCTCTAACACTGATGATCCACCTACAAATGTGAACTGACGTTCAAAAATAAAACATTTGAAAACGGACCATTTTCCACATTTCTGAAGCATGACGTAATGGGGGGGTGTTATCTCTTTTGTCCAAAATCAGCCGTTTTTGCTCGAACATTAAATGCCTCCAAATGGTATTTAATTAACTTCCCGGGGTGAAGAAACCCTTTTTGAGAACTCAGAGTGAGTAAATTGGCCATTTTCATGCACTTTTAACCATTCCATAAATCTTGTGTTTTGGGCCCCTGGAAGCATGAAAATCACTTTAAACATGCTAATTTTAGCTCTAACACTGATGATCCACCTACAAATGTGAACTGACGTTCAAAAATAAAACATTTGAAAACGGACCATTTTCCACATTTCTGAAGCATGACGTAATGGGGGGTGTTATCTCTTTTGTCGAAAATCAGCCGTTTTTGCTCGAACATTAAATGCCTCCAAATGGTATTTAATTAACTTCCCGAGCCCCTGGAAGCATGAAAATCACTTTAAACATGCTACTTTTAGCTCTAACACTGATGATCCACCTACAAATGTGAACTGACGTTCAAAAATAAAACATTTGAAAACGGACCATTTTCCACATTTCTGAAGCATGACGTAATGGGGGGGTGTTATCTCTTTTGTCGAAAATCAGCCGTTTTTGCTCGAACATTAAATGCCTCCAAATGGTATTTAATTAACTTCCCGGGGTGAAGAAACCCTTTTTGAGAACTCAGAGTGAGTAAATTGGCCATTTTCATGCACTTTTAACCATTCCATAAATCTTGTGTTTTGGGCCCCTGGAAGCATGAAAATCACTTTAAACATGCTAATTTTAGCTCTAACACTGATGATCCACCTACAAATGTGAACTGACGTTCAAAAATAAAACATTTGAAAACGGACCATTTTCCACATTTCTGAAGCATGACGTAATGGGGGGGTGTTATCTCTTTTGTCGAAAATCAGCCGTTTTTGCTCGAAAATTAAATGCCTCCAAATGGTATTTAATTAACTTCCCGAGCCCCTGGAAGCATGAAAATCACTTTAAACATGCTAATTTTAGCTCTAACACTGATGATCCACCTACAAATGTGAACTGACGTTCAAAAATAAAACATTTGAAAACAGACCATTTTCCACATTTCTGAAGCATGACGTAATGGGGGGGTGTTATCTCTTTTGTCGAAAATCAGCCGTTTTTGCTCGAACATTAAATGCCTCCAAATGGTATTTAATTAACTTCCCGGGGTGAAGAAACCCTTTTTGAGAACTCAAAGTGAGTAAATTGGCCATTTTCATGCACTTTTAACCATTCCATAAATCTTGTGTTTTGGGCCCCTGGAAGCATGAAAATCACTTTAAACATGCTAATTTTAGCTCTAACACTGATGATCCACCTACAAATGTGAACTGACGTTCAAAAATAAAACATTTGAAAACGGACCATTTTCCACATTTCTGAAGCATGACGTAATGGGGGGGTGTTATCTCTTTTGTCGAAAATCAGCCGTTTTTGCTCGAACATTAAATGCCTCCAAATGGTATTTAATTAACTTCCCGAGCCCCTGGAAGCATGAAAATCACTTTAAACATGCTAATTTTAGCTCTAACACTGATGATCCACCTACAAATGTGAACTGACGTTCAAAAATAAAACATTTGAAAACGGACCATTTTCCACATTTCTGAAGCATGACGTAATGGGGGGGTGTTATCTCTTTTGTCGAAAATCAGCCGTTTTTGCTCGAACATTAAATGCCTCCAAATGGTATTTAATTAACTTCCCGGGGTGAAGAAACCCTTTTTGAGAACTCAGAGTGAGTAAATTGGCCATTTTCATGCACTTTTAACCATTCCATAAATCTTGTGTTTTGGGCCCCTGGAAGCATGAAAATCACTTTAAACATGCTAATTTTAGCTCTAACACTGATGATCCACCTACAAATGTGAACTGACGTTCAAAAATAAAACATTTGAAAACGGACCTTTTTCCACATTTCTGAAGCATGACGTAATGGGGGGGTGTTATCTCTTTTGTCGAAAATCAGCCGTTTTTGCTCGAACATTAAATGCCTCCAAATGGTATTTAATTAACTTCCCGAGCCCCTGGAAGCATGAAAATCACTTTAAACATGCTAATTTTAGCTCTAACACTGATGATCCACCTACAAATGTGAACTGACGTTCAAAAATAAAACATTTGAAAACGGACCATTTTCCACATTTCTGAAGCATGACGTAATGGGGGGGTGTTATCTCTTTTGTCGAAAATCAGCCGTTTTTGCTCGAACATTAAATGCCTCCAAATGGTATTTAATTAACTTCCCGGGGTGAAGAAACCCTTTTTGAGAACTCAGAGTGAGTAAATTGGCCATTTTCATGCACTTTTAACCATTCCATAAATCTTGTGTTTTGGGCCCCTGGAAGCATGAAAATCACTTTAAACATGCTAATTTTAGCTCTAACACTGATGATCCACCTACAAATGTGAACTGACGTTCAAAAATAAAACATTTGAAAACGGACCATTTTCCACATTTCTGAAGCATGACGTAATGGGGGGGTGTTATCTCTTTTGTCGAAAATCAGCCGTTTTTGCTCGAACATTAAATGCCTCCAAATGGTATTTATTTCACTTCCCGAGCCCCTGGAAGCATGAAAATCACTTTAAACATGCTAATTTTAGCTCTAACACTGATGATCCACCTACAAATGTGAACTGACGTTCAAAAATAAAACATTTGAAAACGGACCATTTTCCACATTTCTGAAGCATGACGTAATGGGGGGGTGTTATCTCTTTTGTCGAAAATCAGCCGTTTTTGCTCGAACATTAAATGCCTCCAAATGGTATTTAATTAACTTCCCGAGCCCCTGGAAGCATGAAAATCACTTTAAACATGCTAATTTTAGCTCTAACACTGATGATCCACCTACAAATGTGAACTGACGTTCAAAAATAAAACATTTGAAAACGGACCATTTTCCACATTTCTGAAGCATGACGTAATGGGGGGGTGTTATCTCTTTTGTCGAAAATCAGCCGTTTTTGCTCGAACATTAAATGCCTCCAAATGGTATTTAATTAACTTCCCGAGCCCCTGGAAACATGAAAATCACTTTAAACATGCTAATTTTAGCTCTAACACTGATGATCCACCTACAAATGTGAACTGACGTTCAAAAATAAAACATTTGAAAATGGACCATTTTCCACATTTCTGAAGCATGACGTAATGGGGGGGTGTTATCTCTTTTGTCGAAAATCAGCCGTTTTTGCTCGAACATTAAATGCCTCCAAATGGTATTTAATTAACTTCCCGGGGTGAAGAAACCCTTTTTGAGAACTCAGAGTGAATAAATTGGCCATTTTCATGCACTTTTAACCATTCCATAAATCTTGTGTTTTGGGCCCCTGGAAGCATGAAAATCACTTTAAACATGCTAATTTTAGCTCTAACACTGATGATCCACCTACAAATGTGAACTGACGTTCAAAAATAAAACATTTGAAAACGGACCATTTTCCACATTTCTGAAGCATGACGTAATGGGGGGGTGTTATCTCTTTTGTCGAAAATCAGCCGTTTTTGCTCGAACATTAAATGCCTCCAAATGGTATTTATTTCACTTCCCGGGGTGAAGAAACCCTTTTTGAGAACTCAGAGTGAGTAAATTGGCCATTTTCATGCACTTTTAACCATTCCATAAATCTTGTGTTTTGGGCCCCTGGAAGCATGAAAATCACTTTAAACATGCTAATTTTAGCTCTAACACTGATGATCCACCTACAAATGTGAACTGACGTTCAAAAATAAAACATTTGAAAACGGACCATTTTCCACATTTCTGAAGCATGACGTAATGGGGGGTGTTATCTCTTTTGTCGAAAATCAGCCGTTTTTGCTCGAACATTAAATGCCTCCAAATGGTATTTAATTAACTTCCCGAGCCCCTGGAAGCATGAAAATCACTTTAAACATGCTAATTTTAGCTCTAACACTGATGATCCACCTACAAATGTGAACTGACGTTCAAAAATAAAACATTTGAAAACGGACCATTTTCCACATTTCTGAAGCATGACGTAATGGGGGGGTGTTATCTCTTTTGTCGAAAATCAGCCGTTTTTGCTCGAACATTAAATGCCTCCAAATGGTATTTATTTCACTTCCCGAGCCCCTGGAAGCATGAAAATCACTTTAAACATGCTAATTTTAGCTCTAACACTGATGATCCACCTACAAATGTGAACTGACTTTTGGGCCCCTGGAAGCATGAAAATCACTTTAAACATGTTAATTTTAGCTCTAACACTGATGATCCACCTACAAATGTGAACTGACGTTCAAAAATAAAACATTTGAAAACGGACCATTTTCCACATTTCTGAAGCATGACGTAATGGGGGGGTGTTATCTCTTTTGTCGAAAATCAGCCGTTTTTGCTCGAACATTAAATGCCTCCAAATGGTATTTAATTAACTTCCCGAGCCCCTGGAAGCATGAAAATCACTTTAAACATGCTAATTTTAGCTCTAACACTGATGATCCACCTACAAATGTGAACTGACGTTCAAAAATAAAACATTTGAAAACGGATCATTTTCCACATTTCTGAAGCATGACGTAATGGGGGGGTGTTATCTCTTTTGTCGAAAATCAGCCGTTTTTGCTCGAACATTAAATGCCTCCAAATGGTATTTAATTAACTTCCCGGGGTGAAGAAACCCTTTTTGAGAACTCAGAGTGAGTAAATTGGCCATTTTCATGCACTTTTAACCATTCCATAAATCTTGTGTTTTGGGCCCCTGGAAGCATGAAAATCACTTTAAACATGCTAATTTTAGCTCTAACACTGATGATCCACCTACAAATGTGAACTGACGTTCAAAAATAAAACATTTGAAAACGGACCATTTTCCACATTTCTGAAGCATGACGTAATGGGGGGGTGTTATCTCTTTTGTCGAAAATCAGCCGTTTTTGCTCGAACATTAAATGCCTCCAAATGGTATTTATTTCACTTCCCGAGCCCCTGGAAGCATGAAAATCACTTTAAACATGCTAATTTTAGCTCTAACACTGATGATCCACCTACAAATGTGAACTGACGTTCAAAAATAAAACATTTGAAAACGGACCATTTTCCACATTTCTGAAGCATGACGTAATGGGGGGGTGTTATCTCTTTTGTCGAAAATCAGCCGTTTTTGCTCGAACATTAAATGCCTCCAAATGGTATTTAATTAACTTCCCGGGGTGAAGAAACCCTTTTTGAGAACTCAGAGTGAGTAAATTGGCCATTTTCATGCACTTTTAACCATTCCATTAATCTTGTGTTTTGGGCCCCTGGAAGCATGAAAATCACTTTAAACATGCTAATTTTAGCTCTAACACTGATGATCCACCTACAAATGTGAACAGACGTTCAAAAATAAAACATTTGAAAATGGACCATTTTCCACATTTCTGAAGCATGACGTAATGGGGGGGGTGTTATCTCTTTTGTCGAAAATCAGCCGTTTTTGCTCGAACATTAAATGCCTCCAAATGGTATTTAATTAACTTCCCGAGCCCCTGGAAGCATGAAAATCACTTTAAACATGCTAATTTTAGCTCTAACACTGATGATCCACCTACAAATGTGAACTGACGTTCAAAAATAAAACATTTGAAAACGGACCATTTTCCACATTTCTGAAGCATGACGTAATGGGGGGGGTGTTATCTCTTTTGTCGAAAATCAGCCGTTTTTGCTCGAACATTAAATGCCTCCAAATGGTATTTAATTAACTTCCCGAGCCCCTGGAAGCATGAAAATCACTTTAAACATGCTAATTTTAGCTCTAACACTGATGATCCACCTACAAATGTGAACTGACGTTCAAAAATAAAACATTTGAAAACGGACCATTTTCCACATTTCTGAAGCATGACGTAATGGGGGGGTGTTATCTCTTTTGTCCAAAATCAGCCGTTTTTGCTCGAACATTAAATGCCTCCAAATGGTATTTAATTAACTTCCCGGGGTGAAGAAACCCTTTTTGAGAACTCAGAGTGAGTAAATTGGCCATTTTCATGCACTTTTAACCATTCCATAAATCTTGTGTTTTGGGCCCCTGGAAGCATGAAAATCACTTTAAACATGCTAATTTTAGCTCTAACACTGATGATCCACCTACAAATGTGAACTGACGTTCAAAAATAAAACATTTGAAAACGGACCATTTTCCACATTTCTGAAGCATGACGTAATGGGGGGTGTTATCTCTTTTGTCGAAAATCAGCCGTTTTTGCTCGAACATTAAATGCCTCCAAATGGTATTTAATTAACTTCCCGAGCCCCTGGAAGCATGAAAATCACTTTAAACATGCTACTTTTAGCTCTAACACTGATGATCCACCTACAAATGTGAACTGACGTTCAAAAATAAAACATTTGAAAACGGACCATTTTCCACATTTCTGAAGCATGACGTAATGGGGGGGGTGTTATCTCTTTTGTCGAAAATCAGCCGTTTTTGCTCGAACATTAAATGCCTCCAAATGGTATTTAATTAACTTCCCGAGCCCCTGGAAGCATGAAAATCACTTTAAACATGCTAATTTTAGCTCTAACACTGATGATCCACCTACAAATGTGAACAGACGTTCAAAAATAAAACATTTGAAAATGGACCATTTTCCACATTTCTGAAGCATGACGTAATGGGGGGGGTGTTATCTCTTTTGTCGAAAATCAGCCGTTTTTGCTCGAACATTAAATGCCTCCAAATGGTATTTAATTAACTTCCCGAGCCCCTGGAAGCATGAAAATCACTTTAAACATGCTAATTTTAGCTCTAACACTGATGATCCACCTACAAATGTGAACTGACGTTCAAAAATAAAACATTTGAAAACGGACCATTTTCCACATTTCTGAAGCATGACGTAATGGGGGGGGTGTTATCTCTTTTGTCGAAAATCAGCCGTTTTTGCTCGAACATTAAATGCCTCCAAATGGTATTTAATTAACTTCCCGAGCCCCTGGAAGCATGAAAATCACTTTAAACATGCTAATTTTAGCTCTAACACTGATGATCCACCTACAAATGTGAACTGACGTTCAAAAATAAAACATTTGAAAACGGACCATTTTCCACATTTCTGAAGCATGACGTAATGGGGGGGTGTTATCTCTTTTGTCCAAAATCAGCCGTTTTTGCTCGAACATTAAATGCCTCCAAATGGTATTTAATTAACTTCCCGGGGTGAAGAAACCCTTTTTGAGAACTCAGAGTGAGTAAATTGGCCATTTTCATGCACTTTTAACCATTCCATAAATCTTGTGTTTTGGGCCCCTGGAAGCATGAAAATCACTTTAAACATGCTAATTTTAGCTCTAACACTGATGATCCACCTACAAATGTGAACTGACGTTCAAAAATAAAACATTTGAAAACGGACCATTTTCCACATTTCTGAAGCATGACGTAATGGGGGGTGTTATCTCTTTTGTCGAAAATCAGCCGTTTTTGCTCGAACATTAAATGCCTCCAAATGGTATTTAATTAACTTCCCGAGCCCCTGGAAGCATGAAAATCACTTTAAACATGCTACTTTTAGCTCTAACACTGATGATCCACCTACAAATGTGAACTGACGTTCAAAAATAAAACATTTGAAAACGGACCATTTTCCACATTCCTGAAGCATGACGTAATGGGGGGGTGTTATCTCTTTTGTCGAAAATCAGCCGTTTTTGCTCGAACATTAAATGCCTCCAAATGGTATTTAATTAACTTCCCGGGGTGAAGAAACCCTTTTTGAGAACTCAGAGTGAGTAAATTGGCCATTTTCATGCACTTTTAACCATTCCATAAATCTTGTGTTTTGGGCCCCTGGAAGCATGAAAATCACTTTAAACATGCTAATTTTAGCTCTAACACTGATGATCCACCTACAAATGTGAACTGACGTTCAAAAATAAAACATTTGAAAACTGACCATTTTCCACATTTCTGAAGCATGACGTAATGGGGGGGTGTTATCTCTTTTGTCGAAAATCAGCCGTTTTTGCTCGAAAATTAAATGCCTCCAAATGGTATTTAATTGACTTCCCGAGCCCCTGGAAGCATGAAAATCACTTTAAACATGCTAATTTTAGCTCTAACACTGATGATCCACCTACAAATGTGAACTGACGTTCAAAAATAAAACATTTGAAAACGGACCATTTTCCACATTTCTGAAGCATGACGTAATGGGGGGGTGTTATCTCTTTTGTCGAAAATCAGCCGTTTTTGATCGAACATTAAATGCCTCCAAATGGTATTTAATTAACTTCCCGGGGTGAAGAAACCCTTTTTGAGAACTCAGAGTGAGTAAATTGGCCATTTTCATGCACTTTTAACCATTCCATAAATCTTGTGTTTTGGGCCCCTGGAAGCATGAAAATCACTTTAAACATGCTAATTTTAGCTCTAACACTGATGATCCACCTACAAATGTGAACTGACGTTCAAAAATAAAACATTTGAAAACGGACCATTTTCCACATTTCTGAAGCATGACGTAATGGGGGGGTGTTATCTCTTTTGTCGAAAATCAGCCGTTTTTGCTCGAACATTAAATGCCTCCAAATGGTATTTAATTAACTTCCCGAGCCCCTGGAAGCATGAAAATCACTTTAAACATGCTAATTTTAGCTCTAACACTGATGATCCACCTACAAATGTGAACTGACGTTCAAAAATAAAACATTTGAAAACGGACCATTTTCCACATTTCTGAAACATGACGTAATGGGGGGGTGTTATCTCTTTTGTCGAAAATCAGCAGTTTTTGCTCGAACATTAAATGCCTCCAAATGGTATTTAATTAACTTCCCGGGGTGAAGAAACCCTTTTTGAGAACTCAGAGTGAGTAAATTGGCCATTTTCATGCACTTTTAACCATTCCATAAATCTTGTGTTTTGGGCCCCTGGAAGCATGAAAATCACTTTAAACATGCTAATTTTAGCTCTAACACTGATGATCCACCTACAAATGTGAACTGACGTTCAAAAATAAAACATTTGAAAACGGACCATTTTCCACATTTCTGAAGCATGACGTAATGGGGGGGTGTTATCTCTTTTGTCGAAAATCAGCCGTTTTTGCTCGAACATTAAATGCCTCCAAATGGTATTTAATTAACTTCCCGAGCCCCTGGAAGCATGAAAATCACTTTAAACATGCTAATTTTAGCTCTAACACTGATGATCCACCTACAAATGTGAACTGACGTTCAAAAATAAAACATTTGAAAACGGACCATTTTCCACATTTCTGAAGCATGACGTAATGGGGGGGTGTTATCTCTTTTGTCGAAAATCAGCCGTTTTTGCTCGAACATTAAATGCCTCCAAATGGTATTTAATTAACTTCCCGGGGTGAAGAAACCCTTTTTGAGAACTCAGAGTGAGTAAATTGGCCATTTTCATGCACTTTTAACCATTCCATAAATCTTGTGTTTTGGGCCCCTGGAAGCATGAAAATCACTTTAAACATGCTAATTTTAGCTCTAACACTGATGATCCACCTACAAATGTGAACTGACGTTCAAAAATAAAACATTTGAAAACGGACCATTTTCCACATTTCTGAAGCATGACGTAATGGGGGGGTGTTATCTCTTTTGTCGAAAATCAGCCGTTTTTGCTCGAACATTAAATGCCTCCAAATGGTATTTATTTCACTTCCCGAGCCCCTGGAAGCATGAAAATCACTTTAAACATGCTAATTTTAGCTCTAACACTGATGATCCACCTACAAATGTGAACTGACGTTCAAAAATAAAACATTTGAAAACGGACCATTTTCCACATTTCTGAAGCATGACGTAATGGGGGGTGTTATCTCTTTTGTCGAAAATCAGCCGTTTTTGCTCGAACATTAAATGCCTCCAAATGGTATTTAATTAACTTCCCGAGCCCCTGGAAGCATGAAAATCACTTTAAACATGCTAATTTTAGCTCTAACACTGATGATCCACCTACAAATGTGAACTGACGTTCAAAAATAAAACATTTGAAAACGGACCATTTTCCACATTTCTGAAGCATGACGTAATGGGGGGGTGTTATCTCTTTTGTCGAAAATCAGCCGTTTTTGCTCGAACATTAAATGCCTCCAAATGGTATTTAATTAACTTCCCGAGCCCCTGGAAACATGAAAATCACTTTAAACATGCTAATTTTAGCTCTAACACTGATGATCCACCTACAAATGTGAACTGACGTTCAAAAATAAAACATTTGAAAACGGACCATTTTCCACATTTCTGAAGCATGACGTAATGGGGGGGTGTTATCTCTTTTGTCGAAAATCAGCCGTTTTTGCTCGAACATTAAATGCCTCCAAATGGTATTTAATTAACTTCCCGGGGTGAAGAAACCCTTTTTGAGAACTCAGAGTGAATAAATTGGCCATTTTCATGCACTTTTAACCATTCCATAAATCTTGTGTTTTGGGCCCCTGGAAGCATGAAAATCACTTTAAACATGCTAATTTTAGCTCTAACACTGATGATCCACCTACAAATGTGAACTGACGTTCAAAAATAAAACATTTGAAAACGGACCATTTTCCACATTTCTGAAGCATGACGTAATGGGGGGGTGTTATCTCTTTTGTCGAAAATCAGCCGTTTTTGCTCGAACATTAAATGCCTCCAAATGGTATTTATTTCACTTCCCGGGGTGAAGAAACCCTTTTTGAGAACTCAGAGTGAGTAAATTGGCCATTTTCATGCACTTTTAACCATTCCATAAATCTTGTGTTTTGGGCCCCTGGAAGCATGAAAATCACTTTAAACATGCTAATTTTAGCTCTAACACTGATGATCCACCTACAAATGTGAACTGACGTTCAAAAATAAAACATTTGAAAACGGACCATTTTCCACATTTCTGAAGCATGACGTAATGGGGGGTGTTATCTCTTTTGTCGAAAATCAGCCGTTTTTGCTCGAACATTAAATGCCTCCAAATGGTATTTAATTAACTTCCCGAGCCCCTGGAAGCATGAAAATCACTTTAAACATGCTAATTTTAGCTCTAACACTGATGATCCACCTACAAATGTGAACTGACGTTCAAAAATAAAACATTTGAAAACGGACCATTTTCCACATTTCTGAAGCATGACGTAATGGGGGGGTGTTATCTCTTTTGTCGAAAATCAGCCGTTTTTGCTCGAACATTAAATGCCTCCAAATGGTATTTAATTAACTTACCGGGGTGAAGAAACCCTTTTTGAGAACTCAGAGTGAGTAAATTGGCCATTTTCATGCACTTTTAACCATTCCATAAATCTTGTGTTTTGGGCCCCTGGAAGCATGAAAATCACTTTAAACATGTTAATTTTAGCTCTAACACTGATGATCCACCTACAAATGTGAACTGACGTTCAAAAATAAAACATTTGAAAACGGACCATTTTCCACATTTCTGAAGCATGACGTAATGGGGGGGTGTTATCTCTTTTGTCGAAAATCAGCCGTTTTTGCTCGAACATTAAATGCCTCCAAATGGTATTTAATTAACTTCCCGAGCCCCTGGAAGCATGAAAATCACTTTAAACATGCTAATTTTAGCTCTAACACTGATGATCCACCTACAAATGTGAACTGACGTTCAAAAATAAAACATTTGAAAACGGATCATTTTCCACATTTCTGAAGCATGACGTAATGGGGGGGGTGTTATCTCTTTTGTCGAAAATCAGCCGTTTTTGCTCGAACATTAAATGCCTCCGAATGGTATTTAATTAACTTCCCGGGGTGAAGAAACCCTTTTTGAGAACTCAGAGTGAGTAAATTGGCCATTTTCATGCACTTTTAACCATTCCATAAATCTTGTGTTTTGGGCCCCTGGAAGCATGAAAATCACTTTAAACATGCTAATTTTAGCTCTAACACTGATGATCCACCTACAAATGTGAACTGACGTTCAAAAATAAAACATTTGAAAACGGACCATTTTCCACATTTCTGAAGCATGACGTAATGGGGGGGGTGTTATCTCTTTTGTCGAAAATCAGCCGTTTTTGCTCGAACATTGAACGCCTCCAAATGGTATTTAATTAACTTCCCGAGCCCCTGGAAGCATGAAAATCACTTTAAACATGCTAATTTAAGCTCTAACACTGATGATCCACCTACAAATGTGAACTGACGTTCAAAAATAAAACATTTGAAAACGGACCATTTTCCACATTTCTGAAGCATGACGTAATGGGGGGGTGTTATCTCTTTTGTCGAAAATCAGCAGTTTTTGCTCGAACATTAAATGCCTCCAAATGGTATTTAATTAACTTCCCGGGGTGAAGAAACCCTTTTTGAGAACTCAGAGTGAGTAAATTGGCCATTTTCATGCACTTTTAACCATTCCATAAATCTTGTGTTTTGGGCCCCTGGAAGCATGAAAATCACTTTAAACATGCTAATTTTAGCTCTTACACTGATGATCCACCTACAAATGTGAACTGACGTTCAAAAATAAAACATTTGAAAACGGACCATTTTCCACATTTCTGAAGCATGACGTAATGGGGGGGTGTTATCTCTTTTGTCGAAAATCAGCCGTTTTTGCTCGAACATTAAATGCCTCCAAATGGTATTTAATTAACTTCCCGAGCCCCTGGAAGCATGAAAATCACTTTAAACATGCTAATTTTAGCTCTAACACTGATGATCCACCTACAAATGTGAACTGACGTTCAAAAATAAAACATTTGAAAACGGACCATTTTCCACATTTCTGAAGCATGACGTAATGGGGGGGTGTTATCTCTTTTGTCGAAAATCAGCCGTTTTTGCTCGAACATTAAATGCCTCCAAATGGTATTTAATTAACTTCCCGAGCCCCTGGAAGCATGAAAATCACTTTAAACATGCTAATTTTAGCTCTAACACTGATGATCCACCTACAAATGTGAACTGACGTTCAAAAATAAACATTTGAAAACGGACCATTTTCCACATTTCTGAAGCATGACGTAATGGGGGGGTGTTATCTCTTTTGTTGAAAATCAGCCGTTTTTGCTCGAACATTAAATGCCTCCAAATGGTATTTATTTCACTTCCCGAGCCCCTGGAAGCATGAAAATCACTTTAAACATGCTAATTTTAGCTCTAACACTGATGATCCACCTACAAATGTGAACTGACGTTCAAAAATAAAACATTTGAAAACGGACCATTTTCCACATTTCTGAAGCATGACGTAATGGGGGGTGTTATCTCTTTTGTCGAAAATCAGCCGTTTTCGCTCGAACATTAAATGCCTCCAAATGGTATTTAATTAACTTCCCGAGCCCCTGGAAGCATGAAAATCACTTTAAACATGCTAATTTTAGCTCTAACACTGATGATCCACCTACAAATGTGAACTGACGTTCAAAAATAAAACATTTGAAAACGGACCATTTTCCACATTTCTGAAGCATGACGTAATGGGGGGGTGTTATCTCTTTTGTCGAAAATCAGCCGTTTTTGCTCGAACATTAAATGCCTCCAAATGGTATTTAATTAACTCCCCGGGGTGAAGAAACCCTTTTTGAGAACTCAGAGTGAGTAAATTGGCCATTTTCATGCACTTTTAACCATTCCATAAATCTTGTGTTTTGGGCCCCTGGAAGCATGAAAATCACTTTAAACATGCTAATTTTAGCTCTAACACTGATGATCCACCTACAAATGTGAACTGACGTTCAAAAATAAAACATTTGAAAACGGACCATTTTCCACATTTCTGAAGCATGACGTAATGGGGGGGTGTTATCTCTTTTGTCGAAAATCAGCCGTTTTTGCTCGAACATTAAATGCCTCCAAATGGTATTTAATTAACTTCCCGAGCCCCAGGAAACATGAAAATCACTTTAAACATGCTAATTTTAGCTCTAACACTGATGATCCACCTACAAATGTGAACTGACGTTCAAAAATAAAACATTTGAAAACGGACCATTTTCCACATTTCTGAAGCATGACGTAATGGGGGGGTGTTATCTCTTTTGTCGAAAATCAGCCGTTTTTGCTCGAACATTAAATGCCTCCAAATGGTATTTAATTAACTTCCCGGGGTGAAGAAACCCTTTTTGAGAACTCAGAGTGAATAAATTGGCCATTTTCATGCACTTGTAACCATTCCATAAATCTTGTGTTTTGGGCCCCTGGAAGCATGAAAATCACTTTAAACATGCTAATTTTAGCTCTAACACTGATGATCCACCTACAAATGTGAACTGACGTTCAAAAATAAAACATTTGAAAACGGACCATTTTCCACATTTCTGAAGCATGACGTAATGGGGGGGTGTTATCTCTTTTGTCGAAAATCAGCCGTTTTTGCTCGAACATTAAATGCCTCCAAATGGTATTTATTTCACTTCCCGGGGTGAAGAAACCCTTTTTGAGAACTCAGAGTGAGTAAATTGGCCATTTTCATGCACTTTTAACCATTCCATAAATCTTGTGTTTCGGGCCCCTGGAAGCATGAAAATCACTTTAAACATGCTAATTTTAGCTCTAACACTGATGATCCACCTACAAATGTGAACTGACGTTCAAAAATAAAACATTTGAAAACGGACCATTTTCCACATTTCTGAAGCATGACGTAATGGGGGGTGTTATCTCTTTTGTCGAAAATCAGCCGTTTTTGCTCGAACATTAAATGCCTCCAAATGGTATTTAATTAACTTCCCGAGCCCCTGGAAGCATGAAAATCACTTTAAACATGTTAATTTTAGCTCTAACACTGATGATCCACCTACAAATGTGAACTGACGTTCAAAAATAAAACATTTGAAAACGGACCATTTTCCACATTTCTGAAGCATGACGTAATGGGGGGGTGTTATCTCTTTTGTCGAAAATCAGCCGTTTTTGCTCGAACATTAAATGCCTCCAAATGGTATTTAATTAACTTCCCGAGCCCCTGGAAGCATGAAAATCACTTTAAACATGCTAATTTTAGCTCTAACACTGATGATCCACCTACAAATGTGAACTGACGTTCAAAAATAAAACATTTGAAAACGGATCATTTTCCACATTTCTGAAGCATGACGTAATGGGGGGGTGTTATCTCTTTTGTCGAAAATCAGCCGTTTTTGCTCGAACATTAAATGCCTCCAAATGGTATTTAATTAACTTCCCGGGGTGAAGAAACCCTTTTTGAGAACTCAGAGTGAGTAAATTGGCCATTTTCATGCACTTTTAACCATTCCATAAATCTTGTGTTTTGGGCCCCTGGAAGCATGAAAATCACTTTAAACATGCTAATTTTAGCTCTAACACTGATGATCCACCTACAAATGTGAACTGACGTTCAAAAATAAAACATTTGAAAACGGACCATTTTCCACATTTCTGAAGCATGACGTAATGGGGGGGTGTTATCTCTTTTGTCGAAAATCAGCCGTTTTTGCTCGAACATTAAATGCCTCCAAATGGTATTTAATTAACTTCCCGGGGTGAAGAAACCCTTTTTGAGAACTCAGAGTGAGTAAATTGGCCATTTTCATGCACTTTTAACCATTCCATTAATCTTGTGTTTTGGGCCCCTGGAAGCATGAAAATCACTTTAAACATGCTAATTTTAGCTCTAACACTGATGATCCACCTACAAATGTGAACTGACGTTCAAAAATAAAACATTTGAAAACGGACCATTTTCCACATTTCTGAAGCATGACGTAATGGGGGGGTGTTATCTCTTTTGTCGAAAATCAGCCGTTTTTGCTCGAACATTAAACGCCTCCAAATGGTATTTAATTAACTTCCCGAGCCCCTGGAAGCATGAAAATCACTTTAAACATGCTAATTTTAGCTCTAACACTGATGATCCACCTACAAATGTGAACTGACGTTCAAAAATAAAACATTTGAAAACGGACCATTTTCCACATTTCTGAAGCATGACGTAATGGGGGGGTGTTATCTCTTTTGTCGAAAATCAGCCGTTTTTGCTCGAACATTAAATGCCTCCAAATGGTATTTAATTAACTTCCCGGGGTGAAGAAACCCTTTTTGAGAACTCAGAGTGAGTAAATTGGCCATTTTCATGCACTTTTAACCATTCCATAAATCTTGTGTTTTGGGCCCCTGGAAGCATGAAAATCACTTTAAACATGCTAATTTTAGCTCTAACACTGATGATCCACCTACAAATGTGAACTGACGTTCAAAAATAAAACATTTGAAAACGGACCATTTTCCACATTTCTGAAGCATGACGTAATGGGGGGGTGTTATATCTTTTGTCGAAAATCAGCCGTTTTTGCTCGAACATTAAATGCCTCCAAATGGTATTTATTTCACTTCCCGAGCCCCTGGAAGCATGAAAATCACTTTAAACATGCTAATTTTAGCTCTAACCCTGATGATCCACCTACAAATGTGAACTGACGTTCAAAAATAAAACATTTGAAAACGGACCATTTTCCACATTTCTGAAGCATGACGTAATGGGGGGGTGTTATCTCTTTTGTCGAAAATCAGCCGTTTTTGCTCGAACATTAAATGCCTCCAAATGGTATTTAATTAACTTCCCGAGCCCCTGGAAGCATGAAAATCACTTTAAACATGCTAATTTTAGCTCTAACACTGATGATCCACCTACAAATGTGAACTGACGTTCAAAAATAAAACATTTGAAAACGGACCATTTTCCACATTTCTGAAGCATGACGTAATGGGGGGTGTTATCTCTTTTGTCGAAAATCAGCCGTTTTTGCTCGAACATTAAATGCCTCCAAATGGTATTTAATTAACTTCCCGGGGTGAAGAAACCCTTTTTGAGAACTCAGAGTGAGTAAATTGGCCATTTTCATGCACTTTTAACCATTCCATAAATCTTGTGTTTTGGGCCCCTGGAAGCATGAAAATCACTTTAAACATGCTAATTTTAGCTCTAACACTGATGATCCACCTACAAATGTGAACTGACGTTCAAAAATAAAACATTTGAAAACGGACCATTTTCCACATTTCTGAAGCATGACGTAATGGGGGGGTGTTATCTCTTTTGTCGAAAATCAGCCGTTTTTGCTCGAACATTAAATGCCTCCAAATGGTATTTAATTAACTTCCCGAGCCCCAGGAAACATGAAAATCACTTTAAACATGCTAATTTTAGCTCTAACACTGATGATCCACCTACAAATGTGAACTGACGTTCAAAAATAAAACATTTGAAAACGGACCATTTTCCACATTTCTGAAGCATGACGTAATGGGGGGGTGTTATCTCTTTTGTCGAAAATCAGCCGTTTTTGCTCGAACATTAAATGCCTCCAAATGGTATTTAATTAACTTCCCGGGGTGAAGAAACCCTTTTTGAGAACTCAGAGTGAATAAATTGGCCATTTTCATGCACTTGTAACCATTCCATAAATCTTGTGTTTTGGGCCCCTGGAAGCATGAAAATCACTTTAAACATGCTAATTTTAGCTCTAACACTGATGATCCACCTACAAATGTGAACTGACGTTCAAAAATAAAACATTTGAAAACGGACCATTTTCCACATTTCTGAAGCATGACGTAATGGGGGGGTGTTATCTCTTTTGTCGAAAATCAGCCGTTTTTGCTCGAACATTAAATGCCTCCAAATGGTATTTATTTCACTTCCCGGGGTGAAGAAACCCTTTTTGAGAACTCAGAGTGAGTAAATTGGCCATTTTCATGCACTTTTAACCATTCCATAAATCTTGTGTTTCGGGCCCCTGGAAGCATGAAAATCACTTTAAACATGCTAATTTTAGCTCTAACACTGATGATCCACCTACAAATGTGAACTGACGTTCAAAAATAAAACATTTGAAAACGGACCATTTTCCACATTTCTGAAGCATGACGTAATGGGGGGTGTTATCTCTTTTGTCGAAAATCAGCCGTTTTTGCTCGAACATTAAATGCCTCCAAATGGTATTTAATTAACTTCCCGAGCCCCTGGAAGCATGAAAATCACTTTAAACATGTTAATTTTAGCTCTAACACTGATGATCCACCTACAAATGTGAACTGACGTTCAAAAATAAAACATTTGAAAACGGACCATTTTCCACATTTCTGAAGCATGACGTAATGGGGGGGTGTTATCTCTTTTGTCGAAAATCAGCCGTTTTTGCTCGAACATTAAATGCCTCCAAATGGTATTTAATTAACTTCCCGAGCCCCTGGAAGCATGAAAATCACTTTAAACATGCTAATTTTAGCTCTAACACTGATGATCCACCTACAAATGTGAACTGACGTTCAAAAATAAAACATTTGAAAACGGATCATTTTCCACATTTCTGAAGCATGACGTAATGGGGGGGTGTTATCTCTTTTGTCGAAAATCAGCCGTTTTTGCTCGAACATTAAATGCCTCCAAATGGTATTTAATTAACTTCCCGGGGTGAAGAAACCCTTTTTGAGAACTCAGAGTGAGTAAATTGGCCATTTTCATGCACTTTTAACCATTCCATAAATCTTGTGTTTTGGGCCCCTGGAAGCATGAAAATCACTTTAAACATGCTAATTTTAGCTCTAACACTGATGATCCACCTACAAATGTGAACTGACGTTCAAAAATAAAACATTTGAAAACGGACCATTTTCCACATTTCTGAAGCATGACGTAATGGGGGGGTGTTATCTCTTTTGTCGAAAATCAGCCGTTTTTGCTCGAACATTAAATGCCTCCAAATGGTATTTAATTAACTTCCCGGGGTGAAGAAACCCTTTTTGAGAACTCAGAGTGAGTAAATTGGCCATTTTCATGCACTTTTAACCATTCCATTAATCTTGTGTTTTGGGCCCCTGGAAGCATGAAAATCACTTTAAACATGCTAATTTTAGCTCTAACACTGATGATCCACCTACAAATGTGAACTGACGTTCAAAAATAAAACATTTGAAAACGGACCATTTTCCACATTTCTGAAGCATGACGTAATGGGGGGGTGTTATCTCTTTTGTCGAAAATCAGCCGTTTTTGCTCGAACATTAAACGCCTCCAAATGGTATTTAATTAACTTCCCGAGCCCCTGGAAGCATGAAAATCACTTTAAACATGCTAATTTTAGCTCTAACACTGATGATCCACCTACAAATGTGAACTGACGTTCAAAAATAAAACATTTGAAAACGGACCATTTTCCACATTTCTGAAGCATGACGTAATGGGGGGGTGTTATCTCTTTTGTCGAAAATCAGCAGTTTTTGCTCGAACATTAAATGCCTCCAAATGGTATTTAATTAACTTCCCGGGCCCCTGGAAGCATGAAAATCACTTTAAACATGCTAATTTTAGCTCTAACACTGATGATCCACCTACAAATGTGAACTGACGTTCAAAAATAAAACATTTGAAAACGGATCATTTTCCACATTTCTGAAGCATGACGTAATGGGGGGGTGTTATCTCTTTTGTCGAAAATCAGCCGTTTTTGCTCGAACATTAAATGCCTCCAAATGGTATTTAATTAACTTCCCGGGGTGAAGAAACCCTTTTTGAGAACTCAGAGTGAGTAAATTGGCCATTTTCATGCACTTTTAACCATTCCATAAATCTTGTGTTTTGGGCCCCTGGAAGCATGAAAATCACTTTAAACATGTTAATTTTAGCTCTAACACTGATGATCCACCTACAAATGTGAACTGACGTTCAAAAATAAAACATTTGAAAACGGACCATTTTCCACATTTCTGAAGCATGACGTAATGGGGGGGTGTTATCTCTTTTGTCGAAAATCAGCCGTTTTTGCTCGAACATTAAATGCCTCCAAATGGTATTTAATTAACTTCCCGAGCCCCTGGAAGCATGAAAATCACTTTAAACATGCTAATTTTAGCTCTAACACTGATGATCCACCTACAAATGTGAACTGACGTTCAAAAATAAAACATTTGAAAACGGACCATTTTCCACATTTCTGAAGCATGACGTAATGGGGGGGTGTTATCTCTTTTGTCGAAAATCAGCCGTTTTTGCTCGAACATTAAATGCCTCCAAATGGTATTTAATTAACTTCCCGGGGTGAAGAAACCCTTTTTGAGAACTCAGAGTGAGTAAATTGGCCATTTTCATGCACTTTTAACCATTCCATAAATCTTGTGTTTTGGGCCCCTGGAAGCATGAAAATCACTTTAAACATGCTAATTTTAGCTCTAACACTGATGATCCACCTACAAATGTGAACTGACGTTCAAAAATAAAACATTTGAAAACGGACCATTTTCCACATTTCTGAAGCATGACGTAATGGGGGGGGGGGTTATCTCTTTTGTCGAAAATCAGCCGTTTTTGCTCGAACATTAAACGCCTCCAAATGGTATTTAATTAACTTCCTGAGCCCCTGGAAGCATGAAAATCACTTTAAACATGCTAATTTTAGCTCTAACACTGATGATCCACCTACAAATGTGAACTGACGTTCAAAAATAAAACATTTGAAAACGACCATTTTCCACATTTCTGAAGCATGACGTAATGGGGGGGTGTTATCTCTTTTGTCGAAAATCAGCAGTTTTTGCTCGAACATTAAATGCCTCCAAATGGTATTTAATTAACTTCCCGGGGTGAAGAAACCCTTTTTGAGAACTCAGAGTGAGTAAATTGGCCATTTTCATGCACTTTTAACCATTCCATAAATCTTGTGTTTTGGGCCCCTGGAAGCATGAAAATCACTTTAAACATGTTAATTTTAGCTCTAACACTGATGATCCACCTACAAATGTGAACTGACGTTCAAAAATAAAACATTTGAAAACGGACCATTTCCACATTTCTGAAGCATGACGTAATGGGGGGGTGTTATCTCTTTTGTCGAAATCAGCCGTTTTTGCTCGAACATTAAATGCCTCCAAATGGTATTTAATTAACTTCCCGAGCCCCTGGAAGCATGAAAATCACTTTAAACATGCTAATTTTAGCTCTAACACTGATGATCCACCTACAAATGTGAACTGACGTTCAAAAATAAAACATTTGAAAACGGACCATTTTCCACATTTCTGAAGCATGACGTAATGGGGGCTGTTATCTCTTTTGTCGAAAATCAGCCGTTTTTGCTCGAACATTAAATGCCTCCAAATGGTATTTAATTAACTTCCCGGGGTGAAGAAACCCTTTTTGAGAACTCAGAGTGAGTAAATTGGCCATTTTCATGCACTTTTAACCATTCCATAAATCTTGTGTTTTGGGCCACTGGAAGCATGAAAATCACTTTAAACATGCTAATTTTAGCTCTAACACTGATGATCCACCTACAAATGTGAACTGACGTTCAAAAATAAAACATTTGAAAACGGACCATTTTCCACATTTCTGAAGCATGACGTAATGGGGGGGTGTTATCTCTTTTGTTGAAAATCAGCCGTTTTTGCTCGAACATTAAATGCCTCCAAATGGTATTTATTTCACTTCCCGAGCCCCTGGAAGCATGAAAATCACTTTAAACATGCTAATTTTAGCTCTAACACTGATGATCCACCTACAAATGTGAACTGACGTTCAAAAATAAAACATTTGAAAACGGACCATTTTCCACATTTCTGAAGCATGACGTAATGGGGGGGTGTTATCTCTTTTGTCGAAAATCAGCCGTTTTTGCTCGAACATTAAATGCCTCCAAATGGTATTTAATTAACTTCCCGGGGTGAAGAAACCCTTTTTGAGAACTCAGAGTGAGTAAATTGGCCATTTTCATGCACTTTTAACCATTCCATAAATCTTGTGTTTTGGGCCCCTGGAAGCATGAAAATCACTTTAAACATGCTAATTTTAGCTCTAACACTGATGATCCACCTACAAATGTGAACTGACGTTCAAAAATAAAACATTTGAAAACGGACCATTTTCCACATTTCTGAAGCATGACGTAATGGGGGGGTGTTATATCTTTTGTCGAAAATCAGCCGTTTTTGCTCGAACATTAAATGCCTCCAAATGGTATTTATTTCACTTCCCGAGCCCCTGGAAGCATGAAAATCACTTTAAACATGCTAATTTTAGCTCTAACCCTGATGATCCACCTACAAATGTGAACTGACGTTCAAAAATAAAACATTTGAAAACGGACCATTTTCCACATTTCTGAAGCATGACGTAATGGGGGGGTGTTATCTCTTTTGTCGAAAATCAGCCGTTTTTGCTCGAACATTAAATGCCTCCAAATGGTATTTAATTAACTTCCCGAGCCCCTGGAAGCATGAAAATCACTTTAAACATGCTAATTTTAGCTCTAACACTGATGATCCACCTACAAATGTGAACTGACGTTCAAAAATAAAACATTTGAAAACGGACCATTTTCCACATTTCTGAAGCATGACGTAATGGGGGGTGTTATCTCTTTTGTCGAAAATCAGCCGTTTTTGCTCGAACATTAAATGCCTCCAAATGGTATTTAATTAACTTCCCGGGGTGAAGAAACCCTTTTTGAGAACTCAGAGTGAGTAAATTGGCCATTTTCATGCACTTTTAACCATTCCATAAATCTTGTGTTTTGGGCCCCTGGAAGCATGAAAATCACTTTAAACATGCTAATTTTAGCTCTAACACTGATGATCCACCTACAAATGTGAACTGACGTTCAAAAATAAAACATTTGAAAACGGACCATTTTCCACATTTCTGAAGCATGACGTAATGGGGGGGTGTTATCTCTTTTGTCGAAAATCAGCCGTTTTTGCTCGAACATTAAATGCCTCCAAATGGTATTTAATTAACTTCCCGAGCCCCAGGAAACATGAAAATCACTTTAAACATGCTAATTTTAGCTCTAACACTGATGATCCACCTACAAATGTGAACTGACGTTCAAAAATAAAACATTTGAAAACGGACCATTTTCCACATTTCTGAAGCATGACGTAATGGGGGGGTGTTATCTCTTTTGTCGAAAATCAGCCGTTTTTGCTCGAACATTAAATGCCTCCAAATGGTATTTAATTAACTTCCCGGGGTGAAGAAACCCTTTTTGAGAACTCAGAGTGAATAAATTGGCCATTTTCATGCACTTGTAACCATTCCATAAATCTTGTGTTTTGGGCCCCTGGAAGCATGAAAATCACTTTAAACATGCTAATTTTAGCTCTAACACTGATGATCCACCTACAAATGTGAACTGACGTTCAAAAATAAAACATTTGAAAACGGACCATTTTCCACATTTCTGAAGCATGACGTAATGGGGGGGTGTTATCTCTTTTGTCGAAAATCAGCCGTTTTTGCTCGAACATTAAATGCCTCCAAATGGTATTTATTTCACTTCCCGGGGTGAAGAAACCCTTTTTGAGAACTCAGAGTGAGTAAATTGGCCATTTTCATGCACTTTTAACCATTCCATAAATCTTGTGTTTCGGGCCCCTGGAAGCATGAAAATCACTTTAAACATGCTAATTTTAGCTCTAACACTGATGATCCACCTACAAATGTGAACTGACGTTCAAAAATAAAACATTTGAAAACGGACCATTTTCCACATTTCTGAAGCATGACGTAATGGGGGGTGTTATCTCTTTTGTCGAAAATCAGCCGTTTTTGCTCGAACATTAAATGCCTCCAAATGGTATTTAATTAACTTCCCGAGCCCCTGGAAGCATGAAAATCACTTTAAACATGTTAATTTTAGCTCTAACACTGATGATCCACCTACAAATGTGAACTGACGTTCAAAAATAAAACATTTGAAAACGGACCATTTTCCACATTTCTGAAGCATGACGTAATGGGGGGGTGTTATCTCTTTTGTCGAAAATCAGCCGTTTTTGCTCGAACATTAAATGCCTCCAAATGGTATTTAATTAACTTCCCGAGCCCCTGGAAGCATGAAAATCACTTTAAACATGCTAATTTTAGCTCTAACACTGATGATCCACCTACAAATGTGAACTGACGTTCAAAAATAAAACATTTGAAAACGGATCATTTTCCACATTTCTGAAGCATGACGTAATGGGGGGGTGTTATCTCTTTTGTCGAAAATCAGCCGTTTTTGCTCGAACATTAAATGCCTCCAAATGGTATTTAATTAACTTCCCGGGGTGAAGAAACCCTTTTTGAGAACTCAGAGTGAGTAAATTGGCCATTTTCATGCACTTTTAACCATTCCATAAATCTTGTGTTTTGGGCCCCTGGAAGCATGAAAATCACTTTAAACATGCTAATTTTAGCTCTAACACTGATGATCCACCTACAAATGTGAACTGACGTTCAAAAATAAAACATTTGAAAACGGACCATTTTCCACATTTCTGAAGCATGACGTAATGGGGGGGTGTTATCTCTTTTGTCGAAAATCAGCCGTTTTTGCTCGAACATTAAATGCCTCCAAATGGTATTTAATTAACTTCCCGAGCCCCTGGAAGCATGAAAATCACTTTAAACATGCTAATTTTAGCTCTAACACTGATGATCCACCTACAAATGTGAACTGACGTTCAAAAATAAAACATTTGAAAACGGACCATTTTCCACATTTCTGAAGCATGACGTAATGGGGGGGTGTTATCTCTTTTGTCGAAAATCAGCCGTTTTTGCTCGAACATTAAATGCCTCCAAATGGTATTTAATTAACTTCCCGAGCCCCTGGAAACATGAAAATCACTTTAAACATGCTAATTTTAGCTCTAACACTGATGATCCACCTACAAATGTGAACTGACGTTCAAAAATAAAACATTTGAAAACGGACCATTTTCCACATTTCTGAAGCATGACGTAATGGGGGGGTGTTATCTCTTTTGTCGAAAATCAGCCGTTTTTGCTCGAACATTAAATGCCTCCAAATGGTATTTAATTAACTTCCCGGGGTGAAGAAACCCTTTTTGAGAACTCAGAGTGAATAAATTGGCCATTTTCATGCACTTTTAACCATTCCATAAATCTTGTGTTTTGGGCCCCTGGAAGCATGAAAATCACTTTAAACATGCTAATTTTAGCTCTAACACTGATGATCCACCTACAAATGTGAACTGACGTTCAAAAATAAAACATTTGAAAACGGACCATTTTCCACATTTCTGAAGCATGACGTAATGGGGGGGTGTTATCTCTTTTGTCGAAAATCAGCCGTTTTTGCTCGAACATTAAATGCCTCCAAATGGTATTTATTTCACTTCCCGGGGTGAAGAAACCCTTTTTGAGAACTCAGAGTGAGTAAATTGGCCATTTTCATGCACTTTTAACCATTCCATAAATCTTGTGTTTTGGGCCCCTGGAAGCATGGAAATCACTTTAAACATGCTAATTTTAGCTCTAACACTGATGATCCACCTACAAATGTGAACTGACGTTCAAAAATAAAACATTTGAAAACGGACCATTTTCCACATTTCTGAAGCATGACGTAATGGGGGGTGTTATCTCTTTTGTCGAAAATCAGCCGTTTTTGCTCGAACATTAAATGCCTCCAAATGGTATTTAATTAACTTCCCGAGCCCCTGGAAGCATGAAAATCACTTTAAACATGTTAATTTTAGCTCTAACACTGATGATCCACCTACAAATGTGAACTGACGTTCAAAAATAAAACATTTGAAAACGGACCATTTTCCACATTTCTGAAGCATGACGTAATGGGGGGGTGTTATCTCTTTTGTCGAAAATCAGCCGTTTTTGCTCGAACATTAAATGCCTCCAAATGGTATTTAATTAACTTCCCGAGCCCCTGGAAGCATGAAAATCACTTTAAACATGCTAATTTTAGCTCTAACACTGATGATCCACCTACAAATGTGAACTGACGTTCAAAAATAAAACATTTGAAAACGGATCATTTTCCACATTTCTGAAGCATGACGTAATGGGGGGGTGTTATCTCTTTTGTCGAAAATCAGCCGTTTTTGCTCGAACATTAAATGCCTCCAAATGGTATTTAATTAACTTCCCGGGGTGAAGAAACCCTTTTTGAGAACTCAGAGTGAGTAAATTGGCCATTTTCATGCACTTTTAACCATTCCATAAATCTTGTGTTTTGGGCCCCTGGAAGCATGAAAATCACTTTAAACATGCTAATTTTAGCTCTAACACTGATGATCCACCTACAAATGTGAACTGACGTTCAAAAATAAAACATTTGAAAACGGACCATTTTCCACATTTCTGAAGCATGACGTAATGGGGGGGTGTTATCTCTTTTGTCGAAAATCAGCCGTTTTTGCTCGAACATTAAATGCCTCCAAATGGTATTTATTTCACTTCCCGAGCCCCTGGAAGCATGAAAATCACTTTAAACATGCTAATTTTAGCTCTAACACTGATGATCCACCTACAAATGTGAACTGACGTTCAAAAATAAAACATTTGAAAACGGACCATTTTCCACATTTCTGAAGCATGACGTAATGGGGGGGTGTTATCTCTTTTGTCGAAAATCAGCCGTTTTTGCTCGAACATTAAATGCCTCCAAATGGTATTTAATTAACTTCCCGGGGTGAAGAAACCCTTTTTGAGAACTCAGAGTGAGTAAATTGGCCATTTTCATGCACTTTTAACCATTCCATTAATCTTGTGTTTTGGGCCCCTGGAAGCATGAAAATCACTTTAAGCATGCTAATTTTAGCTCTAACACTGATGATCCACCTACAAATGTGAACTGACGTTCAAAAATAAAACATTTGAAAACGGACCATTTTCCACATTTCTGAAGCATGACGTAATGGGGGGGGTGTTATCTCTTTTGTCGAAAATCAGCCGTTTTTGCTCGAACATTAAACGCCTCCAAATGGTATTTAATTAACTTCCTGAGCCCCTGGAAGCATGAAAATCACTTTAAACATGCTAATTTTAGCTCTAACACTGATGATCCACCTACAAATGTGAACTGACGTTCAAAAATAAAACATTTGAAAACGGACCATTTTCCACATTTCTGAAGCATGACGTAATGGGGGGGTGTTATCTCTTTTGTCGAAAATCAGCAGTTTTTGCTCGAACATTAAATGCCTCCAAATGGTATTTAATTAACTTCCCGGGGTGAAGAAACCCTTTTTGAGAACTCAGAGTGAGTAAATTGGCCATTTTCATGCACTTTTAACCATTCCATAAATCTTGTGTTTTGGGCCCCTGGAAGCATGAAAATCACTTTAAACATGTTAATTTTAGCTCTAACACTGATGATCCACCTACAAATGTGAACTGACGTTCAAAAATAAAACATTTGAAAACGGACCATTTTCCACATTTCTGAAGCATGACGTAATGGGGGGGTGTTATCTCTTTTGTCGAAAATCAGCCGTTTTTGCTCGAACATTAAATGCCTCCAAATGGTATTTAATTAACTTCCCGAGCCCCTGGAAGCATGAAAATCACTTTAAACATGCTAATTTTAGCTCTAACACTGATGATCCACCTACAAATGTGAACTGACGTTCAAAAATAAAACATTTGAAAACGGACCATTTTCCACATTTCTGAAGCATGACGTAATGGGGGGGTGTTATCTCTTTTGTCGAAAATCAGCCGTTTTTGCTCGAACATTAAATGCCTCCAAATGGTATTTAATTAACTTCCCGGGGTGAAGAAACCCTTTTTGAGAACTCAGAGTGAGTAAATTGGCCATTTTCATGCACTTTTAACCATTCCATAAATCTTGTGTTTTGGGCCCCTGGAAGCATGAAAATCACTTTAAACATGCTAATTTTAGCTCTAACACTGATGATCCACCTACAAATGTGAACTGACGTTCAAAAATAAAACATTTGAAAACGGACCATTTTCCACATTTCTGAAGCATGACGTAATGGGGGGGGGGTTATCTCTTTTGTCGAAAATCAGCCGTTTTTGCTCGAACATTAAACGCCTCCAAATGGTATTTAATTAACTTCCTGAGCCCCTGGAAGCATGAAAATCACTTTAAACATGCTAATTTTAGCTCTAACACTGATGATCCACCTACAAATGTGAACTGACGTTCAAAAATAAAACATTTGAAAACGGACCATTTTCCACATTTCTGAAGCATGACGTAATGGGGGGGTGTTATCTCTTTTGTCGAAAATCAGCAGTTTTTGCTCGAACATTAAATGCCTCCAAATGGTATTTAATTAACTTCCCGGGGTGAAGAAACCCTTTTTGAGAACTCAGAGTGAGTAAATTGGCCATTTTCATGCACTTTTAACCATTCCATAAATCTTGTGTTTTGGGCCCCTGGAAGCATGAAAATCACTTTAAACATGTTAATTTTAGCTCTAACACTGATGATCCACCTACAAATGTGAACTGACGTTCAAAAATAAAACATTTGAAAACGGACCATTTTCCACATTTCTGAAGCATGACGTAATGGGGGGGTGTTATCTCTTTTGTCGAAAATCAGCCGTTTTTGCTCGAACATTAAATGCCTCCAAATGGTATTTAATTAACTTCCCGAGCCCCTGGAAGCATGAAAATCACTTTAAACATGCTAATTTTAGCTCTAACACTGATGATCCACCTACAAATGTGAACTGACGTTCAAAAATAAAACATTTGAAAACGGACCATTTTCCACATTTCTGAAGCATGACGTAATGGGGGCTGTTATCTCTTTTGTCGAAAATCAGCCGTTTTTGCTCGAACATTAAATGCCTCCAAATGGTATTTAATTAACTTCCCGGGGTGAAGAAACCCTTTTTGAGAACTCAGAGTGAGTAAATTGGCCATTTTCATGCACTTTTAACCATTCCATAAATCTTGTGTTTTGGGCCACTGGAAGCATGAAAATCACTTTAAACATGCTAATTTTAGCTCTAACACTGATGATCCACCTACAAATGTGAACTGACGTTCAAAAATAAAACATTTGAAAACGGACCATTTTCCACATTTCTGAAGCATGACGTAATGGGGGGGTGTTATCTCTTTTGTTGAAAATCAGCCGTTTTTGCTCGAACATTAAATGCCTCCAAATGGTATTTATTTCACTTCCCGAGCCCCTGGAAGCATGAAAATCACTTTAAACATGCTAATTTTAGCTCTAACACTGATGATCCACCTACAAATGTGAACTGACGTTCAAAAATAAAACATTTGAAAACGGACCATTTTCCACATTTCTGAAGCATGACGTAATGGGGGGGTGTTATCTCTTTTGTCGAAAATCAGCCGTTTTTGCTCGAACATTAAATGCCTCCAAATGGTATTTAATTAACTTCCCGGGGTGAAGAAACCCTTTTTGAGAACTCAGAGTGAGTAAATTGGCCATTTTCATGCACTTTTAACCATTCCATAAATCTTGTGTTTTGGGCCCCTGGAAGCATGAAAATCACTTTAAACATGCTAATTTTAGCTCTAACACTGATGATCCACCTACAAATGTGAACTGACGTTCAAAAATAAAACATTTGAAAACGGACCATTTTCCACATTTCTGAAGCATGACGTAATGGGGGGGTGTTATATCTTTTGTCGAAAATCAGCCGTTTTTGCTCGAACATTAAATGCCTCCAAATGGTATTTATTTCACTTCCCGAGCCCCTGGAAGCATGAAAATCACTTTAAACATGCTAATTTTAGCTCTAACCCTGATGATCCACCTACAAATGTGAACTGACGTTCAAAAATAAAACATTTGAAAACGGACCATTTTCCACATTTCTGAAGCATGACGTAATGGGGGGGTGTTATCTCTTTTGTCGAAAATCAGCCGTTTTTGCTCGAACATTAAATGCCTCCAAATGGTATTTAATTAACTTCCCGAGCCCCTGGAAGCATGAAAATCACTTTAAACATGCTAATTTTAGCTCTAACACTGATGATCCACCTACAAATGTGAACTGACGTTCAAAAATAAAACATTTGAAAACGGACCATTTTCCACATTTCTGAAGCATGACGTAATGGGGGGTGTTATCTCTTTTGTCGAAAATCAGCCGTTTTTGCTCGAACATTAAATGCCTCCAAATGGTATTTAATTAACTTCCCGGGGTGAAGAAACCCTTTTTGAGAACTCAGAGTGAGTAAATTGGCCATTTTCATGCACTTTTAACCATTCCATAAATCTTGTGTTTTGGGCCCCTGGAAGCATGAAAATCACTTTAAACATGCTAATTTTAGCTCTAACACTGATGATCCACCTACAAATGTGAACTGACGTTCAAAAATAAAACATTTGAAAACGGACCATTTTCCACATTTCTGAAGCATGACGTAATGGGGGGGTGTTATCTCTTTTGTCGAAAATCAGCCGTTTTTGCTCGAACATTAAATGCCTCCAAATGGTATTTAATTAACTTCCCGAGCCCCAGGAAACATGAAAATCACTTTAAACATGCTAATTTTAGCTCTAACACTGATGATCCACCTACAAATGTGAACTGACGTTCAAAAATAAAACATTTGAAAACGGACCATTTTCCACATTTCTGAAGCATGACGTAATGGGGGGGTGTTATCTCTTTTGTCGAAAATCAGCCGTTTTTGCTCGAACATTAAATGCCTCCAAATGGTATTTAATTAACTTCCCGGGGTGAAGAAACCCTTTTTGAGAACTCAGAGTGAATAAATTGGCCATTTTCATGCACTTGTAACCATTCCATAAATCTTGTGTTTTGGGCCCCTGGAAGCATGAAAATCACTTTAAACATGCTAATTTTAGCTCTAACACTGATGATCCACCTACAAATGTGAACTGACGTTCAAAAATAAAACATTTGAAAACGGACCATTTTCCACATTTCTGAAGCATGACGTAATGGGGGGGTGTTATCTCTTTTGTCGAAAATCAGCCGTTTTTGCTCGAACATTAAATGCCTCCAAATGGTATTTATTTCACTTCCCGGGGTGAAGAAACCCTTTTTGAGAACTCAGAGTGAGTAAATTGGCCATTTTCATGCACTTTTAACCATTCCATAAATCTTGTGTTTCGGGCCCCTGGAAGCATGAAAATCACTTTAAACATGCTAATTTTAGCTCTAACACTGATGATCCACCTACAAATGTGAACTGACGTTCAAAAATAAAACATTTGAAAACGGACCATTTTCCACATTTCTGAAGCATGACGTAATGGGGGGTGTTATCTCTTTTGTCGAAAATCAGCCGTTTTTGCTCGAACATTAAATGCCTCCAAATGGTATTTAATTAACTTCCCGAGCCCCTGGAAGCATGAAAATCACTTTAAACATGTTAATTTTAGCTCTAACACTGATGATCCACCTACAAATGTGAACTGACGTTCAAAAATAAAACATTTGAAAACGGACCATTTTCCACATTTCTGAAGCATGACGTAATGGGGGGGTGTTATCTCTTTTGTCGAAAATCAGCCGTTTTTGCTCGAACATTAAATGCCTCCAAATGGTATTTAATTAACTTCCCGAGCCCCTGGAAGCATGAAAATCACTTTAAACATGCTAATTTTAGCTCTAACACTGATGATCCACCTACAAATGTGAACTGACGTTCAAAAATAAAACATTTGAAAACGGATCATTTTCCACATTTCTGAAGCATGACGTAATGGGGGGGTGTTATCTCTTTTGTCGAAAATCAGCCGTTTTTGCTCGAACATTAAATGCCTCCAAATGGTATTTAATTAACTTCCCGGGGTGAAGAAACCCTTTTTGAGAACTCAGAGTGAGTAAATTGGCCATTTTCATGCACTTTTAACCATTCCATAAATCTTGTGTTTTGGGCCCCTGGAAGCATGAAAATCACTTTAAACATGCTAATTTTAGCTCTAACACTGATGATCCACCTACAAATGTGAACTGACGTTCAAAAATAAAACATTTGAAAACGGACCATTTTCCACATTTCTGAAGCATGACGTAATGGGGGGGTGTTATCTCTTTTGTCGAAAATCAGCCGTTTTTGCTCGAACATTAAATGCCTCCAAATGGTATTTAATTAACTTCCCGGGGTGAAGAAACCCTTTTTGAGAACTCAGAGTGAGTAAATTGGCCATTTTCATGCACTTTTAACCATTCCATTAATCTTGTGTTTTGGGCCCCTGGAAGCATGAAAATCACTTTAAACATGCTAATTTTAGCTCTAACACTGATGATCCACCTACAAATGTGAACTGACGTTCAAAAATAAAACATTTGAAAACGGACCATTTTCCACATTTCTGAAGCATGACGTAATGGGGGGGTGTTATCTCTTTTGTCGAAAATCAGCCGTTTTTGCTCGAACATTAAACGCCTCCAAATGGTATTTAATTAACTTCCCGAGCCCCTGGAAGCATGAAAATCACTTTAAACATGCTAATTTTAGCTCTAACACTGATGATCCACCTACAAATGTGAACTGACGTTCAAAAATAAAACATTTGAAAACGGACCATTTTCCACATTTCTGAAGCATGACGTAATGGGGGGGTGTTATCTCTTTTGTCGAAAATCAGCCGTTTTTGCTCGAACATTAAATGCCTCCAAATGGTATTTAATTAACTTCCCGGGGTGAAGAAACCCTTTTTGAGAACTCAGAGTGAGTAAATTGGCCATTTTCATGCACTTTTAACCATTCCATAAATCTTGTGTTTTGGGCCCCTGGAAGCATGAAAATCACTTTAAACATGCTAATTTTAGCTCTAACACTGATGATCCACCTACAAATGTGAACTGACGTTCAAAAATAAAACATTTGAAAACGGACCATTTTCCACATTTCTGAAGCATGACGTAATGGGGGGGTGTTATATCTTTTGTCGAAAATCAGCCGTTTTTGCTCGAACATTAAATGCCTCCAAATGGTATTTATTTCACTTCCCGAGCCCCTGGAAGCATGAAAATCACTTTAAACATGCTAATTTTAGCTCTAACCCTGATGATCCACCTACAAATGTGAACTGACGTTCAAAAATAAAACATTTGAAAACGGACCATTTTCCACATTTCTGAAGCATGACGTAATGGGGGGGTGTTATCTCTTTTGTCGAAAATCAGCCGTTTTTGCTCGAACATTAAATGCCTCCAAATGGTATTTAATTAACTTCCCGAGCCCCTGGAAGCATGAAAATCACTTTAAACATGCTAATTTTAGCTCTAACACTGATGATCCACCTACAAATGTGAACTGACGTTCAAAAATAAAACATTTGAAAACGGACCATTTTCCACATTTCTGAAGCATGACGTAATGGGGGGTGTTATCTCTTTTGTCGAAAATCAGCCGTTTTTGCTCGAACATTAAATGCCTCCAAATGGTATTTAATTAACTTCCCGGGGTGAAGAAACCCTTTTTGAGAACTCAGAGTGAGTAAATTGGCCATTTTCATGCACTTTTAACCATTCCATAAATCTTGTGTTTTGGGCCCCTGGAAGCATGAAAATCACTTTAAACATGCTAATTTTAGCTCTAACACTGATGATCCACCTACAAATGTGAACTGACGTTCAAAAATAAAACATTTGAAAACGGACCATTTTCCACATTTCTGAAGCATGACGTAATGGGGGGGTGTTATCTCTTTTGTCGAAAATCAGCCGTTTTTGCTCGAACATTAAATGCCTCCAAATGGTATTTAATTAACTTCCCGAGCCCCAGGAAACATGAAAATCACTTTAAACATGCTAATTTTAGCTCTAACACTGATGATCCACCTACAAATGTGAACTGACGTTCAAAAATAAAACATTTGAAAACGGACCATTTTCCACATTTCTGAAGCATGACGTAATGGGGGGGTGTTATCTCTTTT